>NC_045958.1:98117538-98142538 GCF_010909765.2 Amblyraja radiata | reverse complement strand
GGTTTGCAGGGACCGATTGAAAATGTCTGTGTAGACTGGTGCCAGTTGTTCGGCACAGAACTTGAGGGTAGAGGGGGAAACATTGTCCGGTCCTCGAGATTTTCGGCGGAGATTTCTGGAGATTTGTTACGTTAACATTCAACAGCAAGAGACAACAGAAGCAAGAAAAGCAACCAGACCTCGAAGGCCTGCTCTGCTCAATATGATGTGTGTAGGATGCTGGTTTAAACCAAGGATAGACACAAAAAGCTGGAGTAACTCAGCGGGTCATGCAGCATCTCTGGAGAGAAGGAATGAGTGACATTCCCGAAACATCAACCATTCCTTCTCCCCGGAGATGCTACCTGTCCTGCTGAGTTACTCCAGCTGTCCGTGTCTATCTTCTGCTCATAATGATTATGGCTGATCTGGCTTCATCTCTGTACCAGTTTCCCACTGCCCTCAATCCTCCAATCTTTCAATGAGTTATTTACCAACACTGTCAATTTGTCGATCCCTACCACTGAATTTTAACAGTTCTCCTTTTAGTTTAGTTTAGTTTAGTTTAGAGGTTCAGCTCAGACACAGATGCAGGGAGTCCACACTGCCAGCAATCCCCTTATATTAACACTATCCTACACAATTATACCAAGCCGATATGCCTACAAACCTGTACATCTTTGGAGTGTGGAAGGAAACCGGAGACCCTGGAGAAAACCCAGGCAGGCAGGTCATGGGGGGAACGTACAAACACCGTATAGACAGCACCCGTATCTGCATCCAGTTAAACAATGTCCAAAAAATATTTCTCGTATGAGGCACTACTTCAAAATCTTACAAAGCAGGAGGCGTTTGTCATTCTCTGTGGAAAACACAATAGGAGTCATAGAGTCATAGATTGATACAGTGTGGAAACAGGCCCTTCAGCACAACTTGCCCACACCGGCCAACATGTCCCAGCTACACTAGTCCCACCTCCCTGCTTTTTGGTCCATATCCCTCCAAACCTGTCCTATCCATGTACCTGTCTAACTGTTTCTTAAACATTGGGATAGTCCCAGCTTCAACTACCTCCTCTGGCAGCTTGATCCATACACCCACCACCCTTTCTGTGAAAAAGCTACCCCTCATTAAAAAGGTATTTTGTTTATTTCTTCTGCCATAGTAGGGGGCAGGGTGGCGCAGCGGTAGAGTTGCTGCCTTACAGCGCCAGAGACCCGGGTTCGACCCTGACTACGCTTGTTGTCTGTACGGAGTTTGCATGTCCTCCCTGTGACCACGTGGGCTTTCTGCAGGTGCACCGGTTTTCTCCCACATTCCATAGACGTGCAGATTTGTAGGTTAATTGTCTTCTGATAATCGTCACTGGTGTGTAGGATAGAACATAGTGTATGGGTGACCCTGGACGGCACAGACTCAGTGGGCCCACGGTCCTGTTTCTATGCTGGATCTCTAAACTATACAAGAAAAATAAATTTGAACTGAAACCAATTTAGTGTGACTCAATTGTTCAGAAACTTGGTATGTTTATTCATCAGATGCAGAGAGGGAGAGAGAGAGTTGTAGAAGGAAAATGTGCTAACGTTATGATCTTTGCGCTAATTTTATCAACAGTTTTCTCATAGGAATTATGTCATTTACATTGCTTTATACGCAGTGGGGACTAAATTCTTTAGTCAGAGAATGGTGAATCTGTGGAATTCATTGCCACAGACGGCTGTGGAGGCTGTCAATGGATATTTTTAATGCGGAGATTGACAGGTTTTTGATTAGTACGGGGGCCAGGGGTTATGTGGAGAAGGCAGGAGAATGGTGTTGAGAGGGAAAGGTAGATCAGCCATGATTGAATACTGGAGTAGACTTCATGGGCCGAATGGCATACACCTGCTCCTATGACATATGTACGTATGAAATAGCAAACATACGTGTCATGTGGCCAGAAGATAAAATAATGTTTAGGAAAAATCTGCAGATGCTGGTTTAAATCGAAGATAGACACAAAATGCTGGAGTAACTCTGCGGGACAGGCAGCATCTCTGGAGAGAAGGAATGGGTGACGATTCGGGTCGAGATCCTTCTTCAGACTGAACAAGGGTCTCGACCCAAAACGCCACCCATTATTTCTCTCCAGAGATGCTGCCTGTCCCGCTGAGTTCCTCCAGTTCGTAGTGATAAAATAATATTGGTTAACTTGTTCAGATGCAGTAAGCATACTGTCACAAATAATAACTATTCATTTTAACTAGCATAAACATGGATTACATAATATAATTTCTTGACCTACAATGGGTTAAAAATATTGACCTTCTGCAACATAATTCTCTACAAAAGAGAATTGTGTCAAATCCTATTCATTTTGAGAACTTGAATTTACTTTCAGCTGGCAAATACTGAATCAATCGCCAATTGTAATCATAAAGAAATTCTGTGAGGCTCATACACCTCCTCTCTGCTCCATAGCTAAGTAATGGAATGTATTTGGTTTTGTGATGAAATGGTCTCCAGGCTATATTAATAATAGTAATTAGGATTCTGCTGTGAAATTGTGAGGTAACTGTTGCGGCTGAAATTAATGTTTTTTGCATTCACTTTTTCAGGATGCAGATGTTACTGACAAAGGCGCCATTTGTGTCCGTGGGAATCTCTCGGTAGTCTTTTATTTGATGCTTTAGCTGTTAATATTCACCCCAAATCACAAAGTGCCCATGATTGCCTTTTGCAGCATTTAACAGTTAAAACCCCTCAAATATGTTTTTGCATTCTTAACTTACCACTCTGGTGTTAATAATAGTAATTAGGACTCTGCTGTGAAGTTCTGCAACAACTGCTGTGGTTGAAATGAATGTTGTTGGCATTCATTTTCTGAGATTAATGAGATGTGCATGCCACTGACGTTTGTCTTTGTGGAAATGCAGCTTTAATCATACTTTTCTCGCTGCTTCAGATTTTAATATTATCTTCACCATAATACCACCTATTACCGTTCATTAATACTCCCTTGGGCTACTTTAACCCTCAAATGTACACATGCGGCTTTAGACTTCTGTTCCACTGTGCCTTTTGCCATCCTGTATTCTGCCATATTAAATAAAACCCAATTAAGAATGTTTTGCTGTGCGCACTATGTCTCATGTGTGTCTCATTAAACATTCCTCTCTTGTTTTCCTGTCTCCGTTAATGTGTGTATGAAGGCTAATGTTCCCCAGTTTTGAACTTAAAACCCCATCCTAAATCGCACCACTCTGGCAGCCCACTCCCTTTCTGTAATTTTTCCCCAGTTCCCTTTCATTTCAGTCTTTTATACACTTTTCTTTTATTCTGCCCATTGCCGGCAGTGCATTTACATGCCAGCATTATTCTCTCCAATATTCCCTTCGAGAAGTCTTGCCATCTTACGTCTTCAACGCCAGGCATTCAGTCCAATCACCCTTGCTAATCTATTTTGCTAATCTGCAATCTGCTTTCCTGACGCTTATAAGCGAAGCAGATCCAAAGTCTACATTACAAAGATTATAATGATTATTCCAACTGGCCTTTCTTCCCAAGAATGGGATATCGATAAAACATCCAGCCATCCCTCCATACATTAATCATCTGTCCCCTATTTTAGTGCACAACCATACAATTATATGTCCAAAAAGCACAAATGTTTTCAGAATAATTAATTAAAGATAAGATTAGATCTTCCGAGCAAAGATGGTGATATCCTTGCCACAGAGGCTGTGGAGGCCAAGAATGGATATTTGTAAGGCATAGATTCTTGATTAGTATGAGTGTCAGAGGTTGTGAGGAGAAGGCAGCAGAATGGGGTTAGGAGGGAGAGATAGATCAGCCATGATTGAATGGCAGAGTAGACTTGATGGGCCGAATGGTCTGTTTCTGCTCTTATCACTTACAAACTTATGATCCTGCCTTCACAATTTCAACGTGCTATGTTCAGGTTTCTTACTTGCTTTTATATATTTTTTTAATTAATTCACTTTCCCTCTTGAGGAAGATCACTGCTTGGCAATGGAACATTTTCCTTCTGGCAGATCCCTGCATTAAGGTGAAGCATTCGAAGAGCTGCTTTATTCATAGGATACTGGTGTTTGAGATGCATCTGGAGATAGAGAATAGTTTCGAGAGGTGATTGAAAGAAACAAAAATAAAGTGATTTGTTGACAATGTGGTCCCGTGGGAACTCAGGTTTTGGAGGGCAAACACCAAATTTAGAATTTCAGGTCCCAACCTGAGACGTCACCTATCCATGTTATCCAGAGATGTTGCCGGACCCACTGAGTTCCTCCAGCACTTTATGTCCTTTTGTGCAAACCACCATCTGCAGTTCCTCGTTCCAACAAATTAGACTCATCATATGGCACAGCCCGTTCCCATGTAGTGATTAGTTTAGTTTAGAGATACAGTGTGGAAACAGGCCCTTCGGCCCACCGAGTCCGCACTGACCAGCAATCTCCGCACATTAACACTATCCTACACTATGGATAATTTACATTTATACCAAGCGAATTAACCTACATAACTACAGTTTTGTAGTGTGGGAGGAAACCGAAGATCTTGGAGGAAACCCACAGAGGTGAAGAATGCATAAACTCCGTACAGACAGCGCCAGTAGCCGGGATCGAAACGGGTCTCTGGCACTGTAAGTGGTGTAAGGCAGCAACTCTACCGCTATGCCACTGTGCCGCCCTATATGATTATGATATGTTTAAATATAGATTATGGGCCCAACCGATGTCACTGGCAAGATCATCTTCACTCCGAATAGTGAAAGGCTTGGATAGAGTTGATGTGGAGAGGATGTGTCCACTAGTGGAAGAGTCTTGGACCAGAGGACATCGCCTCAGAATTAAAGGATGTTCTTTTAGGAAGGAGATGAGAAGGAATTTCTTTAGTCAGAAGGTGATGAATCTGTGGAATTCTTTGCCAAAGAAGACTATGGGGGCCAATTCAGTGGATATTTTTAAGGCAGAGATAGATAGATTATTGATTAGTACGGGTGTCTGGAATTATGGGAAGGCAGGAAAATTGTGTTAGGATGGAGAGATAGATTAACCATTAGATTGAATGGTGGGATAGACTTGATGGACCAAATGGCCTAATTCTGCTCCTATCACTTATGACCTTATGACCTCTTTGATTGGTATCATATTGGTATTTTTGGATGCGCTTGACGTGCCTTTCACTCCATCTAACCCATTTTGGATGACACTACAGGAGATGCCAATTCCAAATGAAAGTGCTGAACTTTGTGCCGGAAGGCATTTTTCACTGTCTCGGGTACAACACTCACAAGGCAGCAGCACACTCACCTCATGTGGTACTTCCCCATTGTCATGCAAGTAGATGGAAATCTGCAAAAGTGCAGACATGTGTATCACCACTGGTCAATATCTCTCTGTAGAGTCTCGCTGCTGCCAGTGCAATCTGAACAACCAGTCATTCTGTGCAACTTATTCAGACGGGTGACCAGGCAGTTTGGAACATGTTATTCCACCTTCATGCTCCTATCTTGGCAAACTTTTTATTTGTTTATTTTGAGGTACAGTGCGGAAACCGGTCCTTTGGTCCACCGAGTCCCCGCTGATCAGCGATCACCTGTACACTAGAGGGGCAATGTTCAGAAGCCAATTAACCAACAAACCTGCACGTCATTGGGATGTGAAGGGAATCAGAGCACCCGGAGAAAATCCATGCGGTCACAGGGAAAACGTGAAAACTCCGTACAAACAGTACCCGTAGTCATGATTGAACACGGGTCTCTGGCTCTGCAAGGCAGCAACTCTATTGCTGTGACCAATGTGCCAGCCTTAAAAACTAGTACAGACGGCACCCAAGGTCAGGTATAAATCCAGGTCTCTGGCACTGCAAGGCAACAACTCTACCACTACACCACTGTGCCGCCCTATCCATGTGCAAACTGACATGGTTCTTACCTCAATCTGAAGGGTCTCGACCTGAAACGTTGCCAATTCCTTCTCTCCATAGATGCTGCCTCACCCGCTGACTTTCTCCAGCATTTTGTGTCTACCTTCAATTTTACCAGCATCTGCAGTTCTTTCTTAAACAAATAGTTCTTACCTCAATCTGGTAGTGATTTCCATGCCTGCATTTGCTCTGTGGAGGAAGGGTTTGCCGTCCTGCAATCAAAGGTAAAAGCCAGATGAGTGAATGCTACTGTTTGGTGCTGATGTTGCAATGTAAATATCAGACCTCAATTTTTTCCTCAGGTTTTTACATTAATGAATTTAGATTGTTGCTTTTCCCACAAGATTCCATTCCTTCAGCAGAACTTTTAAACACTGCTATTTGCAACTTCTGTGACACGACATTTGCCCATCAGAAAGGAAGATATTAAATCGTATTCTGGCTGTGAATAGCATTTACTAAATAATGATGGCTTGTTTCATTTTAGTCAGGTTCGTCCCCTTAATTATCAGTCCAATTGGTGAAAAGGCAATGAAGTATCCACTGCATTGTGAATTAACTGGATTAAAAATAGCAAGCCCCTGACAACGAGTTAAAAGCTATAATTCAATGTCAAGGCCCAATATTCACAGACTATTTTTAGTTTTACCTTACCCTCCATGATGTCACTCCAATCAACACATAAAATAACTTTGAAATATTTTTCTTCAGCAGGTCGAACCATATTTCTAACAGTTGATTATGTTTGACCAACTCCTGTTAGGCAATCTTAATCCAGATAAACTTCCCAACTGTTATCAAGCAACTGTACCATCCTATCAACAACTAAAGAGCAGTCCCGAGCTACTGTCGACCTCACTGGAGACCCTCAGATTATCTTTCATCAGACTTCATTAGACTATCACGGAGAGAACATACAAACTCTGTACAAACAGTATGTGTAGTCAAGATCGAACCCAGGTCTCTGGCTCTGTAAAGGGCCTGTCCCACTTGGGCATCATTTCCGCGTCACACAGATGGCGCGCATAGATTTTGTACATCCTAAAATCTTGGGGCGCGCATGGTGCATATTATGCACCTACATCACCACGCACCACGCGCGTATAATACGCACCATGCGCGCATCACGTGCGCGTCACGATGCATGCATCGTGCGTCGTGACGCGTAAATTATGTTGCGTAAATGACGCCCAACTGGGACAGGCCCTTAAGGCAGCAACTCTACCGTGACAACAATGTGCCGCCCTTAAAAACTAATAATACTAAACTAAACTAATCCTGCATGTGCAAGCTGATAAAAAGCAATTCAGGTCAAGCCTTTGACTCAAATATTTCATCCATTTCCATCAGCTTCAATGGAATTGAATGTGTGGAGTTGAATACAAGTAGTAACTGATGCTCAAACCTACACTTGCACTGGTGACCAACAACACAGTCATCCCCTGCAGTCTTTCCCATCAGATTAGGTTTATCATCCATTCACAGCTAATTAATATATAGAGAGCTGTTTGCGTGCTGCTGTTCGTGCATACAGAAGTCTCAGCTGTGCAGAGATCCCGGCACTGGGTTTTGCCGCTGGGACATAAGCATGGCAAATCATTACATGGCTGAGTGAACTGTGCGTGTAATTCTGATAAACGATTAGACAGAAGTAAAGCAAAGATGAAACTCTATCTGAGTACCAAAATTCTGATTGGAACATTATTCCTTGTTCTTTTGACAAGTTCTAGGAGTAGAATTAGGCCATTCGGCTCATCGAGTCTACTCCGCCATTCAATCATGGCTGACCTCTGCCTCCTAATCCCATTTTCCTGCCTTCTCCCCATAACCCCCATTTTCCTGCCTTCTCCCCATAACCCTTGACATCCATTCCAATCAAGAATTTGTCTAACTCTGCCTTAAAAATATCCACTAACTTGGCTTTTCCATTTAAGACAATTAGGCCACTTGGACACTGCACCTTGGACACATATTCTGGCTCAAATGTTGTCAGCAATATAAGATAACCACGTAGGCACAAAAATGGCAGATTTAGACTTTAGACTTTCGAGATACAGTGCAGAAATGGCCCCTGCAGCCCACTGAGTCCACGCCAACCAGCTATCTGTACACTGACACTATCCTACGAACTGGGGACAATTTACAATTTTACCAAAGCCAATTAACCAACAAACTTGTACGTCTTTGGAATGCGGGAGGAAACTGGAGCACCCAAAGAAAACTCGCACAATGAGAGGAAGAACCTACAAACTCCGTAAAGCCAGCACCCCTAGTCAGGATCGAACCTGGGTCTCTGGCGTTGCAAGGCAGCAACTCTACTGTTTCGCCACCGTGTGGCCCGGGTACAAACAAACATGCTGGGTGCAAACAAATGGTGGAGGAACTCAGTGGGTCAGACAGCATCTCCAGAGAAATCGATATGCGACGTTTCGGGTCGGGTCCCTAAGATAATGCATTTCCTTTGCAATTTGTGCCATCCACTGTATGTTTTAAGGAAAATAGACTGTGCATCATTCATATAGATAGGAAATAAACAGCTGGTGACACTGGCATCTGTACATAGGTGATCCAATGTCAACTCTGCCCCATTGGGCATTGGTAACCCACGTGCTCAATTCACCGGAAAATGCAGGTTTAGCAACAGTAAGAGCAAGTGTCACATTACTGCTTAAAGGGATTATCCATCATTGCAGATTTTTTTGCTCATGTTCAGAAAGAGACTTAGAGGTGGTGATAGTTTCCACAGATGCGCCGTCTAAAGCATTTTATCGGGATGCATCACGGCTTGGTTTGGGAACAGCTCCATCCAAGACTGCAAGAAATTGCAGCGAATTGTGGACACAAACTATCCTCCCTTCCATTGACTCAATTTATACCTCACGCTGCCTCTGCAAGGCCAGCAGCACAATCAAGGATGAGTCGCAAGCTGGCCACTCCATCTTCTCCCTCTCCCATCAAGCAAAAGGTATAGAAGTGTGAAAACACACACCTCCAGGTTCAGGGACAGTTTCTTCCCAGCTGTTATCAAGCAACTGAATCATCCTACCACAACCAGAGAGCAGTGCTGAACTACTGTCTAGTGCATTGATTATCTTCGGACCATCTTTGATCAGACTATGCTGACTTTAACTTGCACTAAACCTTATTCCCTTATCATCTATATAGCCCTTTTTACTCATGCACTTTATTTTTACATTTTTTAATTATAATGGTTTTATTGTCTGCTGTATATTGTGTGTATACCATGTGCAAGCCATGCACCAAGTCTGAAGAAGGGTCTCGACCTGAAACGTCACCTATTCCTTCGCTCCAAAGATGCTACCTCACCCGCTGAGTTTCTCCAGCATTTTTGTCTACCTTCGATTTTTAACGCATCTGCAGTTCTTTCTTAAACATGTACCGTCATATTCCTTGTATGTGTACATCCTTGGCCAATAAAACGATTCTGTTATTTTTATGCACTGTAAATCGGTCAATTGCAATCATGCATTGTCTTTCCGCTGACTGGATAGCACGCAACAAAAGCTTTGCACTGCACCTCTACACATGTGACAATAAACTAAACTAAATAGCCATGACTTTGCAGAGTGTTGTAACTGAAGGTAATGGTCTTTCAATGACAGTTTGTTCTTTTCAACTGGGGGTTCTGTATGGGGTTCTGTATCTTAAGGAGGAGAAGAGAGGGCTGTAGAGCTGGGCTTCCCTGCCACACAATGGTGGAGGAAAAGAAGAACTTCCAGCATGGGACCGTCACAATAATGTTTTAAGAAAGAACTGCAGATGTTGGTAAAATCGAAGGTGGACACAAAATGCTGGAGAAACTCAGCGGGTGAGGCAGCATCTACGGGGAGAAGGAATTGTTCTATGGTCTGCTGAGATGCTGCCTGAAGCTTTGAGACAGTGTTAGGGACACAGTGCAGAAACAGGTCCTTTGGCCCACCCACTCTGCTCCAACCAGCGACCACCCCATTCACCAGCACCATCGTATGTATACAATAGGGACAAATTTACAACTTACCGATGCCAATTAACCTACAAAACAAATTACTCAGAGGAAAAAACTAAGGAAAAGAATATCTGGACTCAAGCGACCAGGTCTACTTTCCCTGCAAGGGAACTTGGCAAGCAATTATAAGGACTGGATAAGGGCATTCCAGCTGTACAAGACTGCAACAGAACTGACGAGTAAGCCAGATAAGATTCGCTGTGCAACATTTTCCTGATATAGTAGTGGCCAGAGGATCTGGGGTGACAGAGGAACTGAAGGAAATCCACATTAGGCAGGAAATGGTGTTGGATAGACTGATGGGACTGAAGACTGATAAATCCCCAGGGCCTGATGGTCTGCATCCCAGGGCACTTTAGGAAGAGGCTCAAGAAATCGTGGATGCATTGGTGATAATTTTCCAATGTTCTATAGACTCAGGATCAGTTCCTGTGGATTGGAGGGTAGCTAATGTTATCCCACTTTTTAAGAAAAGCGGGAGAGAGAAACCAGGGAATTATAGACCAGTTAGCCTGACATCGGTGGTGGGGAAGATGCTGGAGTCAATTATAAAAGATGAGATTGCCGAACATTTGGATAGCAGTAACAGGATTGGTCCTAGTCAGCTCGGATTTACGAAGGGGAAATCATGTTTCACTAATCTTCTGGAATTTTTTGAAGATGTAACTAGGAAAATGGACAAGGGAGAGCCAGTGGATGTAATGTACCTGGACTTTCAGAACGCATTTGATAAGGTCCAACATAGGAGATTAGTGGGCAAAATTAGGGCACATGGTATTGGGGGTAGAATGCTGACATGGATAGAGAAGTGGTTGGCAGACAGGAAACAAAGAGTAGAGATTAACGGGTCCCTTTCAGAATGGCAGGCAGTGACTAGTGGGGTACCGCAAGGCTCAGTACTGGGACCACAGCTATTTACAATATACATTAATTATTTGGATGAAGGGTTTCAAAGTAACATTAGCAAATTTGCAGATGACACAAAGTTGGGTGGCAGTGTGAACTGTGAGGAGGATGCTATGATAATGCAGGGTGATTTGGACAGGTTGGGGGAGTGGGCAGATGCATGGCAGATGAAGTTTAATGCGGATAAATGTGAGGTTATCCACTTTGGTAGCAAAAACAGGAAGGCAGATTACTATCTAAATGGCAAGTTGGAAAAAGGGGAAGTACAATGGGATCTGGGGGTCCTTGTACATCAGTCTATGAAAGTAAGCATGCCGGTACAGCAGGTAGTGAAGAAGGGATCTCATTGAAACATATAAGATTGTTAAAGGCTTGGACTGCTAGAGGCAGGAAACATGTTCCCGATGTTGGGGGAGTCCAGAACCAGGGGCCACAATTTAAGAATAAGGTGTAAGTGATTTAGAACGGAGATGAGGAAACACTTTTTCTCACAGAGAGTGGTGAGTGTGGAATTATTTGCTTAGAGGATGTTGGAGGCTGGTTCTCTGGATGCTTTCAAGAGAGAGCTAGATAGTGCTCTTAAAAATAGGGGATATGGGGAAAAGGCAGGAACGGGGTACTGATTGGGAATGATCAACCATGATCACATTGAATGGCGGTGCTGGCTCGAAGGGCCAAATGGCCTACCCCTGCACCTATTGTCTATTGTCTATTTCTCCATGTAGCAGGGCCGGCCGCTCAGCAGATTTATGACCTTTGAGTTTGCCCAGGAAGGATGTGACAAAATACAACCGCTGAAGAATAAGTTTCAGACATACTGTGAACCAAAAAATAACTTAACTGTCTCAAGATACATCTTTAATACAAGTAATCAGCGGCGAGGGGAGACCTTCTCCAGCTACCTGACTGCAGTGAAGTCTTTAGCTAATGATTGCGAGTTTGGCATTCTCCATGACTCGTTGCTGCGAGACAGAATTGTTACCGCTCCGGGAAAAACCACTACAATGCGATGATTTAACACTGGAGAAACGCAGTGACATGTGTCTGATAGCTGAAGCAGCAGCCGAACACATGAAGTAGATTGCTAGAACCGTCATCAACACCATAGAGACCTGTTGCATACGCATCACGACATGTGAACGCGGCCGAGCGCAACTAAGCGACTATAGAAAAGAAGCTTTGCTCCATATTGTACGCATGCAGAAAGTTTCATGATCTCATTGTCGGTCAGCACACAGTATTCCTTACTGACCACAAGCCATTAGTAGGCTTGCTCTCCAAGCCACCACACAAATTAAGCCCCAGTCTCCAGCGCATGCAAATGTACCTCCTACTGTATGGCCTGGAAATACGGTGGAAGCCGGGACGTGAAATGTTTGCCCCCGATGCCCTGAGCCGGCTGCCCAGTACAAACATCATGTCTCTCCCATGGGACCACAACTGGCCGTCCGGCATGAAAAACAGGCACATACCTCAATGAGAAGGCAAGCGCCGAGCCGCTGCCGTGCCTGGAACAACAACAATAGTTGTGGTTTTCGTGCCAAACCAACCGAGTGGCAACGCGGCCGTATAGCAAGAGAAAACCTCTCCACTGGGAGCTACGTCATCTCTACACCGAGCGGTACTGAGTTCCACAGAAACAGGAAGGACATACGACCTGCGCACGAAGCAGCTGAGCCATGCGCTGGCAACACGCAGCAGACAAGCGAGAACATTCTCCCACAAGGAAGAGCCCCTCTCCCAGAAGGAGCTAGTCTCCCAGACTCAAGAGAACTATTACAGGCCGCATCACAAGGTTCTGTGGTGGGGGAATCAGCTCAAAGCGAGCCAAGCCACACTCGGACATAACAGAAATATGACACAGAATGAGTTGGAAATACGATTTGCACAAGAAGTGGGCGATTGTCAAAACCCCCAACTCGACTTGTTATATAAAATTGTTGGGCAATGATTTTATAGTTTTGTAGTACGAAGAGCACTGTGTTATTTGTGATACTTTATCCACATTAAATTGATTAAAGGTTCAAGATATTACTTTTGACTCCAACGTTGAAGGGGAGATGTGATGTAATTAAAGTGAAGGGGGAGGTGTGATGTATATGTAATATAAATGCCAGTGCCCCTTGAGGCCAAAAGCTGAAGCTGACAAATGTGCCTGTGCTCCGTGACTGAGGTCAGGTGACCTTGTAGATGTTTCCTGGTTGGGGAGATTATATCCCTCTTACAAGATGTTGGACGTGTATTCATTGTGCTAATCACATGTGGTCACAGGGAAAATGTACAAACTCCATACAGACCGCACACATAGTCAAGATGGAGCTGGCGCTGGCGCTGTAATGCAATAACTCTACCGTTGCGCCACTGTACTCCAGCCCTTTGTGTCATTTATTGTATTTCCATATTTTAGTTATCTTCCAGGCTGCTGCTGCAAGAGCAACAAGTTTTTGTAGGGGAGGGGTCAGTCTACCCCACGACAGAAGGGGGAGGAGTTGTACAGTTTGATAGTCACAGGGAAGAAGGATCTCCTGTGGCATTCTGTTCAGCATCTTGGTGGAACCAGTCTGTTGCTTAAGGTGCTCCTCAGGTTGACCAGTGTGTCATGGAGAGTGTGAGCTGTGTTGTCCAGGATGCTCTGCAGTTTGATGAGCATCGTCCCCTCCAAGACCATCTCCCATGAATCCAACTCCGCCCCCAGGATGGAGCCAGCCTTCCTGATGAGGTTGTTGATCCTGTTGCCATCCACGGCCTTTGCCCTGCTGCCCTAGAACACGGCAACGAAGAAGATGGCACTGGATACCATTGATTGGTAGAACATCTGCTGCATCTAGCTGCAGACATTGAAAGAGCGGAGTCTTCTAAAAAAGTACAGTCGGCTCTAGCCCTTCTTGTGCAGGGCCTCAGTGTTCTGGGACCAGTCCAGTTTACTGTCCAGGTACACTCCAAGGTATCTGTACTCCTTGGTAAACTGCACATCCACACAGCTATAGTTCTTACTTTTGGACCTGACTGGTTGTCAGATTGTCACAGCTTTGGGCTGTGGAATGGGAAGGGATAAACTTGACTCATGGATGACTTGTGGTGCCACCTGTAATAGCAATACCCTTGAATGTATCTAACAGCTCAACACAAGAATCATCCTCACTGTTCAAACGTACATTCTTTTGAATGACATCCAAGATGTTCACTGCTTATGAAGGAACTGCGGATGCTGGTTTAAACCTAAGATAAACATAAAATGCTGGAGTAACTCTTTGGAGAAAATAAATGGGTTTGATGTCAGGGGGGAGGGAGAGATAGATAAGGAAGTGTGAAGGTGTGAAAACAGGGCAAATGGAATGGTGATCAGGACAATGTAGAATAAATCATTGTCAGTTGGGAGAAGGTAACAACAAAGCAAACAGAGAAAAAATGTAGTCGGTGACAGTAAGACTGGTCGGAGAACCGGGAAGAGGGAGGGATGGAGAGAGAGGGAAAGCAAGGGTTACTTGAAGATAGCGAAGTCAATGTTCATACCGCTGGGGTATAAACTGCCCTTTGACGTTAAGGGGGAGAGAGATGCTTAGATAAGGAAGTGTCTGAAGAAGGGTCTTGACCCAAAACATCAGCCATTCCTTCTTTCCAGAGATGCTGCCTGTCCCGTTGAGTTACTCCAGGATTTTGTGTCTGTCCAGGATGGTCAGCCATGATATTAGTAATTGTTAGAATAGGCTGAAGGGGCCATCAGGCAGCATCTCTGGAGAAAAGGACTACTTCTGTTTACATTTTTTTTAATCATAAGGTCTTCCTCTTCAAGAGTCAAATCAAGATTCAAGTGTTTTATTGTCATATGTCGCAGATAGAACAATGAAATTCGTACTTGCAGCAGCACAGCAAAATATGTAAACACAGTACTCTGTAAACAATATAATAAACAAGGAAAATAAAGTTCCGTGTGTATATATACACATACATATATTTACATACACATACATGCACACATACGTACACATAAAAACAAACAAACCATTTGACCATTGTGCTTTAATCAGAGAAAGTAGATATTAACTAGTGCAAAACACTTATAAAATTATACCACATGGGTATGTGCAAAGGAAAAGACAGTAGGCAAGGCACTGTTGTCTTCTGTACTCATATTATAAAGTGGAAACATGAATTTTGTGTGTTGGGTTAAAGAGACATGGATTCATCCCAAAGCATGATGAAATCACCTGGTTTAAAGTGCAATCCATTTACGCCCTATGTTGCTTCTGCTGGTAAAATGACCTCCAAATGCGTTTCAATTCATAGCACTTTGGATAGACTGTACTTGTTCTTTTTTTATAGCAAGACCAGACCTGTGGGCAGCAGCAGAATAAAGCCAATGCCGTTATATATTCACTAATAATTCGAATTTCACTGTACCTTAATTGGTACATGGGACAATAAACTGACCTTGAAACCTTCAAACCTTGAATAGCTCAATTATATAATTACTCTCTTCAGAAAGCATGAGAATGTTTTTGCTCTGTTCATTGTAGTAATTATTAAATAAATGCACAATTATATTAATGAGATTAATTAGAAAGTACGATTTGATTCACAAAAGGGAGAATCTCCAGAATATATTCTTCCCATTGAAGGAGATTAACTGGTGCAATGTATTAGCATTTTATCTTTTAATCTTTGGGTTGGGTATTGATTACATCCAATTGGTTCGGTTACTCCACTCCATTCACTTAAAAGTATATTGAGAATGTATAAATAAATAAATAAATCATATATATGCAACTTATTTCCATATATGAGATGAGTATGGATGATCTCACTCCGATTTGTAAATGTACGAAGCTTTCGCTTAGAACTGTCTCGAAGCGTACTGGAGACCTACAAACCCTACTTTAGAAATGAAGCCTGCAGTGGGGTGCAATCAAGCAAATTCCAGCCCTCGAACTCAACACTGATGTCAACAGTGGCACATCTTGTAGAGCTGCCACCTCCCAACTCCTGCAACCCAGCTTCGATTCTCACCTCCGGCGCTGTCAGTGTGCAGTTTGCACGTCCTCCCTGTGACTATTTAAGTTTCCGCTGGGTGCTGTGGTTTCCTCCCACTTTCCGAGCACCAGCAGGTAATACAATACAATACAATACAATACAATCAGTTTTATTTGTCACTTGCACATAAAGTGCAAGTGAAATGAATTTGCCAGCAGCGGTACAATGAAAAAGAACACACAAAAACACAATAAAAATTTAACACAAACATTTGGCCAGTCCTTCTCCATTTTCCCCCGTGGTCGGGACATCAACCCTCCGTAGCCGCCGCTGCAGGCATCCAGATGAGTGAAAGTCAAGGTAAGTCCTGAAACGGTGCCTCCCCCACCGGAGACCGCGGCTTCAGGTTGGTGTAGGCCGCAGGCCGGCGGTCGAAGATTTAAACTTCCCGCCGGGCCACAGCCAGAAGCACTGCAGACCGCTGGGCCTGCGGTCGAGGCTCCCCTCCAAGGATCCCCGGCGTGGGACCCCGCTCCTGATGGTAAGTCAACGCCGCGCCCACGGTAGAAGCAGGCCACGGGCCGGCCGTGGGAGCTTCTTCTTCTCCCGGGTCCCCAACGAGGGATCCCAGGCTGCGGATCCTGCACAACTAGAGCTTCGCAGTCTGCGGCTTCAGGCTGCTGCGGGCTAGCGAAACGGAGCTCTCCCCTCCGGCGAGCCCCGGCGAGGGCTCGCCCGCTCCACGCCGAGAGTCCGCACTGCGCCAGCGGCTGAAGCCCCAGGCCAGTCTCCGGGAAAGGCCGCACCGATCCTTGCTGTTAGGCCACGGGGGAGGCAACATGGAAAAGTCGCCTCTCTGTGGAGGAGACGACCGCAGTGGTTTCCCCCTTACCCCCCCACACCACCCCCCACACAAGACACACAAAGAAACATTAAAAACATACATTAAAACATACTAAAAAAACAAAAAATGTAGGAAAAAAACGGACACGCTGCTGACAGGGCTGCAGTGCCCCCACCGACCACCTGTACCAACAGTAAATTGGCCACTGTAAATTGCCTCAGTGCGTGAGTGAGTGGTAGAATCAAGGAGAGGGTTTGGGGAAGGGGGGGGGGATTGTGGTAGGAATGTCAGAAGAATAAAAACGGATTTGAGATGAATTAATATAAAAATCGACCAGCACAGACACAATGGGCCAAAGGGCCTGTTTCCGTAACGTATTTTAGTTTTTAATCTTAATTTTAGTTTTAGAGATACAGCGCGGAAACAGGCCCTTCGGCCCATAGGGTCCACGCCGTCCAGCTATCCCCGCACATTAACACTATCCTACACCCACCAGGGACAATTTACACATACACCGAGCCAATTAACTTACAAATCTGCTCGTCTTTGGAGTGCGGGAGGAAACCGAATATCTTGGAGAAAATCTACGCAGTCATGGGGAGAACCTGCAAACTCCGTACAGACACCACCTGTAGTCGGGATCGAACCCGGGTCTCCGGCACTGCAAGCGCTGTAAGGCAGCGTCTCTACTGCTGCGCCACGGTGCTGGCCTATCACATCTGTCAATAACTTCAGCACTATTATAAACAACTTTTATGGGGCCACACTTTTACTGGTGCCAAATATAAGGAAGACAACCAGCCACTTGTTGAACTTACATAGAAAAATAAAAAATGCCACACATGGGAACAGATCCTTTAGCGCACAATGTCTGCCATAAACATAATGCCAACTTGTCCTCTGAATGCTGATGGTAATGGAATTGTATATCGGGAGAGGGTTAAAACATGTGTCACACACCCCATACTGAGTCTGAAGAAGGGCCCCAATACGAAACATCACCATCCTTTTTTTTCCAGTGATGCTGCCTGATCCGCTGAGTTACTCCAGCACCCTGGGTCTATATTCTGAATATAAGACTGGGCTTATATTCACTGGAATTTAGAAGGATGAGAGGATATCTTATAGAAACCTATAAAATTCTTAATGGATTGGACAGGCTAGATGTTCCCGATGTGAAGAATCCAGAAGCAGGGGGTCACAGTGCAAGAATAAGGGGTAGGCCATTTAGGACTGAGATGAGAGAAAAAAATTTCACCCAGTGAGTTGCGAATCTGTGCCACAGAAGGCAGTAGAGGCCAATTCACTGGATGTTTTCAAGAGAGAGTTAGATATAGCTCTTAGGGCTAACGGAATCAAGGGATATGGGGAGAAAGCAGGAATGGGGTACTGATTTTGGATGGTCATTCATGATCATATTGAATGGCGGTGATGACAAAGGGCTGAATGACTTACTCCTGAACCTTTTTTGATGTTTCCACGTTACTATCTTAGGTATATACCAGTATCTGCAGTTCCTTTCCTACACACTCCATACTGAATGCTAACCCCAGACGACACAAGGAGATAATGGTGGGATGGATTATCCCACTCCACTCCCTATCCCCTCCTCTCCCTCAATCCCCCCATTCTCCCTCCTCACCTCCCCAGGATCTTGAGGTTGCCGCTGCTCTGATCGGTTGCTGCGCCAACCGGAAGCCGCGCCGACCGGAAGCCGCGCAGAGGCGGGCGGCGATGGTGACTGACAGCAGACGTAGCCAATCAGTACACCGATGGTTCAGGAAGGGGCGTCACCCTCTTGTCGGTGACTGACAGGAGAGGAGACTAATCTGCGTATGCGTGTTTTTAAAGATATTTAAACCTTAATAACTTTTAAAATATAACACCGATTGGATCAAACTTGTTGCACTTGCAGCACAGGAGAATTGCACAGCACAGAGGTGGCAAAAAATCTTAGCGCTATTCTGTACTGTTTTTGTGCAAATGTAAAAACAACGCATACCAAAAGATAACAAGATGAGAGTTTTAGTTATATATTGATTCTCTTGAAATATAGGATTACATTGTATGTCTTCCCAATTACTTGCTGTACCTACATGTTAACTTGCACTGACTTGTACACTAGGAAATCCAGATCCCTCTGAACAATACATTTCAATGGCTCAACATACCTCACATGAATCTAAAGAAGGGTCTCGACCGGAAACGTCAGCCATTCCTTCCCTCCGGAGATGCAGCCAGTCCCGCTGAGTTATCTTTTGTCTATCTTAGGTGTAAACCAGCATCTGCAGTTCCTTCTAACATATCTTCCATTTGCCATGTCCTCACCCATTCACTGACCCTTTCCCGACCCCATATTTACCTGAAACTACATTTTCCACAAAATCCAGGGTGCCACCTGAGCATCAGCAAACCTGAATATATGTTACTGTGTGGGAAGGAACTGCAGATGCAGGTTTAAACCAAGATAGTCACAAAATGCTGGAGACAGGCATGACAGGCAGCATCTCTGGAGAGAAGGAATGGGGGACATTTTGGGTTGAGACCCTTCTTCAGACTAGCCAACGGAAAGGGAAATGAGAAATATGGATGGTGATAAAGAGAGATATAGAACAAATGAATGAAAGATATGAGAAAAAGTAACCACGATAAAAGAAACAGGCCATTGTTGGCCGTTTGTTGGGTGAGAACGAGAATCTGATGCGACTTAGGTGGGGGAGGGATGGAGAGAGAGGGAATGAAGGGGTTACTTGAAGTTGGAGAAATCAATATTCATACCACTGAGTTGCAAGCTACCCAAGCAAAATATGAATATGAAGGAATTCATCTATTCTACATTTTCCTTGATCTCCATTCCATTTGCACTGTTTTCACACCTTCACCCTTCCTTATCTATCTATCTCCCTCCCCCTGATGTCAGGCTGAAGAAGGGTCTCCACTCGAAATTTCTCCAGAGATGCTGCCTGCCCCGCTGAGTTACTCCAGCATTGTATGTCTATCTCAAGCGAAATATGAGATGCTGTTCCTCCAATTTGTGTTTAGCCTCACTCTGACAATGGAGGAGGCCATATGTTATGTGCAATGAATATGTTACTGTTGGTCCTGTTATCAACATCATTGATATATAATGTGAATAACCAGGGTCTCATCAACACTCCACTAATTATACCCTCCCCAAGGCATTATTGCAGAGGCACTAATGAACAATGTTACTGGAGTGTAAGGAGCAGTACGAGAGACAGTGTGAACTAAAGCACTTTGCAGAGCAAAAATAACACAATGGATGCTATATCATTCAACGTCAAATAGTTGCCAGGCAGTGGGATAATCTGATAGCTGGAGATGAAGTCTATGATCAAGCAAAATCAATGTTATTAGAATTATCATACAATTGCATTTCAAAGACTCCATACCCTGCCTACACTGGGACGACCAGAACTCCACACAATATTCCGAATGCAGCCTAACTAAATTTTTACAAAGCTGCAATATGCAGCTGTTTTGATGTTTTTGTATAGAAGTTGGCAGGTTATGTTCCACTTATATAAGACGTTGGTGATTTACAAGGATGTTCCCAGGACTTGAGAGGCTGAGCTCCAGGGAGAGGCTGAGCAGGCTAGGACTCTATTCCTCGGAGTGCAGGGGCATGAGGGGTGATCTTATAGAGGTGTACAAAATCATGAGAGGGATAGATCGGGTAAACTGCAGAGAGTCTCTTTGCCCAGAGTAAGGGTTTTGAGAACCAGAGGGCATAGGTGTATGGTGAGGAGAAAAATAATTAATAGGCATCTGAGGGGTAACTTTTTTACACAAAGTATGGTGGGTGTATGGAACGAGCTGCTGGAAGAGGTAGATGAGGAAGGTACTATCAAAATGTTTAAAGGACATTTGGACAGGTACATAAATAGGATAGGTTTAGAGGGATATGGGCCAAACGCAGGCAGGTTGGATTAGTGCAGATGGACATGTTGGTTGGTGTGGGCAAGTTGGGCCAAAGGGTCTGCTTCCATGCAGTTTCACTCTTTGACTATAACTTGACAGTTTGACTTTTATACACAATGCCCTGACCAATGAAGACAAGTTAGGAATGAAACAAATGGCTGTAACGTTTTGGAATTACTTTTTCGTCTATTCTATTTCATGTTCCCGAGAGCCCTATTTGCTTTATTTACTGCATGTATTGCAGGTAGTTTCAATAAGCTGTTCTTCCATTTTCTTTCCCAATGGTGCATCCTTGACACAGACACCATTTATTATATAATTCCAATATTTAATCCTCTTTATGAATCGGTGATTGTCAGTTTGTGACGTCCATTCGTCACTTTTCTGCATCATTTCTGAATCCATCTTGATCCCTCTGCATAATTTTAACATTTAAACTTACTTGCTTGATGTCACAGATCAATCTTCAGATTTCTAGTTTTCCAAAGAGCATCCCCTTCATCACTCTTCAAAGAGGTTGTCGTACTTTGACGTCAAATCAACCGGTGACAAAAGATTCATGCTGTGCTCAGTCCCAGCAAACTGAGTTCAATCCTGACCTTTCATGCTGCCAGTGTAAGAGTTCAAGTCAAAAGTCAAAGGTCAAAAAAGTTTCATTGGAAAACTCATACTCGCATCAGCTTTACAGGCAGATCAACGCAACAACTCAATAGGATAAATATTAGATAAATGATCAGTTATTCTAAGTAAATCAGATCATAATACTGCAAGCCGAGTATCTAGTACAACAATAATCGTGCAAGGTCCACAGTGGTTTGGAGCTAAGTTAGAGGTTTTCATGTTCTCACTCTGACCACATGGATATCCTCAGGTTTCTCCAGTTTCCTCCCACATCCACAAAAACGTGCATGTTGGCGACTGTATGTTGGTCCTAGCTTGCAGGTGAGCAGTAGAATCTGGGGAGGTAGATGGTAATGTGGGGAGAATTAAGTAGAATTTGTGCCTGTTGGTCCTCAGAAATTCAATCAGATCCAAAGAGCCAAAGATCCTTTTACCATTTTGCTTGACTAATATTCTATGCTCCTTCTGTTTCTTCACTGCTGAGTTTTTGGCTGGTCAACCAGATATTTAAACAGGAATATTGATCATATCCATTCATAATGTTCATTGGATCTGGCAAAAAAAATTGCCAGAATGTACATTTTAAAAACTCTTCAGGATTAGCCCATGTTGAGACTGTTTTAGTTCCAAACTTTGAATGCATTTGGACATGAGATCATTTCAACCTGTTGCCTTATGCCACAAGCTTTACTTTTCCAAAATTATTTATAGAACAGCATGGAAACGGGCCCAACCTTCCCGCATCGACCAACATGTTCCATCTACACTAGATGTCACAGTTCTATACTATATCTACACTAAAAACACATGCCTGAGTTTGGCCCAAATCCCTGAAGACCTATCCTATACATTTACTTGTCAAAATGTTTCTTAAACGTTGTATAGTCCCCGCCTCAACTACCTTCTCGTTCCATACACCCACCACCCTTTGTGTAAAAAGCTATCCCTCAGGTTCCTATTAAATCTTTCCCCTCTCACCTTAAACCTGAAGTATGTTCTCTGGTTCTTGATTCCCCTACTCTGGGCAAGGACCTTTGGGCATCTACCTGATCTATTCCTCTCACTATTTTATACACCTCTATAAGATCACCCCTCATCATCTTGACAACATTTTTCCTATGACATTGTGCCCAAATCAGAAAACAATACTCTAAATGTGGCCTTGCCAGCATCTTATATAACTGCAACATGACCTCCCAACTGCCGTACTAAATACAATATTCCAATTTCTTGGAATATTCTTTCAATTTGATTCAACAACCAAAATCAGAGATAATGCAATGCAAAATCTCAATAAACGCAGTTGAAATTACAGCAAATTCCACAATATCTTTTCAGTTTATGCATTGATAGAAAAATATTGCTGTTAATTCACATAATACCCTTGCAGCTATCAGTTTATGTTGACTGTTTAAATTAGTCCCAGAAGTAAAAGAATGATGTGCTAAAATAATCCTATCTTTATGAATACTGTAGAATATATTTGTCACTCCAGAAGGAAAACATATTAATTATGTTAATTAAATGCTGCATACACATCAAGATGCAGATTTGATTTACAATAAGATGGTGTTTTTTTTTATTTAACTGAAATGTCAAAAATGCTTGCAAGACCGGTTACAAGAAGTAATTATAGACATTTCAAGAAAAGCATCCTCATAAAAATTCAAGCTTTGCTGTTCCATCTCAACTTTCAAGCAGGCCAGAACAAAATAATAATGATGCTGGGCCCAACAGTCCCTGCGGTAAGCATTAACACATCCAGATGTATTATGTACCACATTGCCTTCACACCAAGTAATACATAAATATTCTGTCACTCGTAAGCGCAAGGGAATTTTCCTGATTTTCTGCAATCTAAGTGGCAATGGTGCATATAACACAATAGCAAGCTTACAATTGATTTCAATAAATATGGTAACTTAGGTCCAAAAATTTGTCATGATAAAATATGGATTCCCGACTGCGGTCTCTCAAGGAAGGAGACTTCTGCCTTTACCTCGTGGGGTTGACAGACATGACACCACCTGATTGGCTTTCTTTTCACTGGAATGCGGTCAAGGAGAGAGCGTTCACCTCGCGGCCCTGTTTCCGCCAATCTTTCCACCACCACGTACAAGAAGCACAAGAAGGGACAAGACAGAAGAACATTGTATGCAGATGCCAAGAAGTGTGTTCCGCTCTGGCTGAACAACTTCTAATCTTGTGTGTGGACTCAATAAGAAGAAGACTGAACAAGGGTTTTGACCCGAAACGTTGATTATTTCCTTCACTCCGTACAGTAGATGCTGCCTCACCCGCTGCGTTTCTTCAGCATTTTTGTCTACCTAAGAAGAAGACTTCACTGGAATAAGGACTGCCTTACAGTAACATGAACAGACCAAAAAAAAGCATGAATGAAAATGTGCAGGTGACATTCCCGTTACAGTGGCGGAGGGGGTGGGAGGGGGGGTGGGGCGGTGCGGGAAGGGGATTCATAAATTCATAAATTGATAAAAATGATAGGAGCAGAATGAGCCCTTTTGACCCACCAAGTCTACTCCGCCATAGGTTGGAGGTTTGCTTTCCCAAAAGAACATCAGTTTTGCAAAGCCACAACAAGAAAAGTGAGTTGAAAATAAAATATTGACAACTGAGTTCTGTAAGAGTAAATGTTTATTTCTCATCACAGATTCTTTGGCAGAGATTTGTGAATTAGTTCAGGGCGCATGTCTGTTATCGGAACCACTGTAATGCAGGGGTTGAATGTATTTACTATCATCCTTTGTGAGGCAAAACTTGAACCAACAAGTCTTGGGAGGATATGCCAAGTCACCCCACCCTGAAACGTGCTCTGTTCTCTGCATTGAATAGAACAAGACACAGTGCATGGTTATGCATTAGTGAAAGGCAATATATGGGATAAAACCAAAAAAAATACAAAGCCCAGGTTTGCATGTGACGCAGAATATGACCTGTTTGAAAAACATAATGCAATTTGTTTCACAGTAACTATTACCAATCTAGGGAGCAGTCCATAAAAACAGTTCTGCACCTTCTCCAAAGTCTCCCCATCTTTCCTGCATTGCTAGATCCCCCTCGACTTTTCCTAATTATTTTTATTTATAGATTCGGTGTCAGATTAGTTTAGTTCAGAGATACAGTGCGAAAACAGGCCCGTCAGGCCACCGGGTCCGTGCCGACCAACGATCCCCGCGCATTAACACTTTCCTACGCACACTAGGGTTAATTTTTACATTTACCACGCCAATTAACCAACAAACCTGTATGTCTTTGGAGTGTGGGAGGAAACCGAAGATACGGAGAAAACCCCCGCAGGTCACGGGGAGAACGTACAATCTCCGTGCAGCCAGCACCCGTAGTCGGGATCGAACCCGGGTCTCCGCTGCATTCGCTGTAAGGCAGCAACTCTACCGCTGCGCCACCGTGCCGCCGTGATCTGACATGCTTTTGCACATCCCTTTGTTTTGTTTACTCTCCCTCTCAGAATCACGTTGGCAACCATGGGCTCACCCTATCTCTTTCCCTTACTTTAGTTTAGTTTTTTTAATTTAGAGATACAGCGCGGAAACAGGCCCATCGGCCCATTGAGTCTGCACTGACCAGTGATCACCGCAGAATTACACATCCATACACACACTAGGGACAATTATACCAAGCCAATTAACTTACAAATCTGTATGTCTTTGGAGTGTGGGAGGAAACCGAAGATCTCAGCGAAAACCCAGGCAGTTATGAGGAGAATGTACAAACTCCATGCAGACAGCACCCTTAGTCGGGATCGAACCCGGGTCTCTGGCGCA